>NC_091125.1:67594120-67614120 GCF_040183065.1 Periplaneta americana
TCTATCTATCTATCTATCTATCTATCTATCTATCTATCTATCTATCTATCTATCTATCTATCTATCTATCTATCTATCTATCTATCTATCTATCTATCTATCTATCCTATTTTATCTATATATTCTATTCTACCTATTCTACTCTATCTCTTCTATTCTATCTATTCTATTCGATCTATCTGTTCTATTCTCTCTATTCTATTCGATCTATCTGTTCTATTCTCTCTATTCTATTCTCTATATCTATTATATTCTATTTATCTATTCTATTCTACCTATTCTATTCAATCTATCTAATCTATTCCAAATATTCTAAATATCTATTTATTCTATTCTATCTACATTCAATTCTATCTATTCTGTTCCATCTATCTACTCTATTCTATCTATTCTACCTATTCTATTACATCTATTCTATTCTATCTGTCTCTTCTTTTCTATCTAGTATATTCTATCTATTTATTCTGATCCATCTATCTATTCTATTCCATCTACTCTATTCCATTCTATTCTATCTATTCTATATTCTATTCTATCTATTCCTTGCTATACTATTCTATTCTATCTATTCTAAGCTATTCTATCTATCCTATGCTATTCTATCTATTCTGTTCTATTCTATCTACTCTAGTCTATCTATTCTACCTCTTCTATTACATCTATTCTATTCTATCTGTCTCTTCTTTTCTAACTAGTATATTCTATCTATCTATTTATTCTGATCCATCTATCTATTATCTTCCATCTACTCTATTCCATTCTATTCTATATATTCTATCCTATTCTATCTATACCATTCTATCAATTCCATTTAACCTATTCTATTCCATCTATCTATTCTATTATATCTATCCCATACTATATTCCATTCTATCTATCTATCTATCTATCTATCTATCTATCTATCTATCTATCTATCTATCTATCTATCTATCTATCTATCTATCTATCTATCTATCTATCTATCTATCTATCTATCTACCTACCTACCTACCTACCTACCTACCTACCTACCTACCTACCTACCTACCTATCTATCTATCTATCTATCTATCTATCTATCTATCTATCTATCTATCTATCTATCTATCTATCTATGTATCTACCTATCTATCCTACGCTATTCTATCTATCTATTCTACTCTATTCTATCTATTCTACTTTATCTATTCTACTCTATCTATCTATTCTACTCTATTCTATCTATTCTATTCTATCTATCTATTCTTTCTATTCTATTTATTCTATTCTATACATCTATTCTATTCTATCTATATATTCTATTCTATCCAATTTATCTATTCTGTCTATTCTGTTCTATCTATTCTATTCTAATCTGTCTACCTATTCTATTCTATCTATTCCAACTATTCTATTCTATTTTATTCTATCTATCCTATTCCATCTATCTATTCTATTCCGTCTATTCTATCCCATCTATCGAATCAATTCCATCTATTCTATTCCATTCTAGACTTTCTATTCTATCTATCTATTCTATTCTATCATATTTTATTCTATCTATTCCATTCTATCCCATTCTATCTATCCTACTCTATTCTATTATATACTATTCAATGTATTCCATTCTATCTATTCTATTCTATATATCCTATTCTATTCTACTTTTCTATCCTTTTTCTATCTATTTTATCTATCCTATTCAATTCCATTTATCCTATAACACTATCTATTCTATCTATTCTATTCTACACTATATCTATCTATCTATCTATCTATCTATCTATCTATCTATCTATCTATCTATCTATCTATCTATCTATCTATCTATCTATCTATCTATCTATCTATCTATCTATCTATCTATCTATCTATCTACCTACCTACCTACCGATCTATCTATCTATCTATCTATCTATCTATCTATCTATCTATCTATCTATCTATCTATCTATCTATCTATCTATCTATCTATCTATCTATCTATCTATCCATCCATCCATCCATCCATCCATCCATCCATCCATCCATCCATCCATCCATCCATCCATCCATCCATCCATCCATCCATCCATCCATCTATCTATCTATCTATCTATCTATCTATCTATCTATCTATCTATCTATCTATCTACCTATCTATCTATCCTACTCTATTCTATCTATCTATTCTACTCTATTCTATCTATTCTACTATATCTATTCTACTCTATCTATCTATTCTACTCTATTCTATCTATTCTATTCTATCTATCTATTCTTTCTATTCTATTTATTCTATTCTATACATCTATTCTATTCTATCTATATATTCTATTCTATCCATTCTACTCTATTCTATTCTATCCAATTTATCTATTCTGTCTATTCTGTTCTATCTATTCTATTCTAATCTGTCTACCTATTCTATTCTATCTATTCCAACTATTCTATTCTATTTTATTCTATCTATTCTATTCCATCTATCTATTCTATTCCGTCTATTCTATCCCATCTATCGAATCAATTCCATCTATTCTATTCCATTCTAGTCTTTCTATTCTATTCAATCTATCTATTCTATTCTATCATATTCTATTCTATCTATTCAATTCTATCCTATTCTATCTATCCTACTCTATTCTATTATATACTATTCAATGTATTCCATTCTATCTATTCTATTCTATATATCCTATTCTATTCTACTTTTCTATCCTTTTTCTATCTATTTTATCTATCCTATTCAATTCCATTTATCCTATAACACTATCTATTCTATCTATTCTATTCTACACTATATCTATCTATCTATCTATCTATCTATCTATCTATCTATCTATCTATCTATCTATCCATCCATCCATCCATCCATCCATCCATCCATCCATCCATCCATGCATGCATGCATCCATCCATCCATCCATCCATCCATCCATCCATCCATCGATCGATCCATCCATCCCTCTATCTATCTATGCTATCTATTCCACTATATTTATCTATTGGATTCTATCTGTTCTATTCTACCTATCTACTTTATTCTAGCTATTCTACTCTATTCTATCTATGTATTTTATTCTATGTATTCTATTCTATCGTATCTATTCTAGTCTATCTAGCTATTCTATATATTCTATTCTATATATTCTAATCTATCTATCTATCTATCTATCTATCTATCTATCTATCTATCTATCTATCTATCTATCTATCTATCTATCTATCTATCTATCTATCTACCTACCTACCTACCTACCTACCTACCTACCTATCTATCTTTCTATCTATCTATCTATCTATCTATCTATCTATCTATCTATCTATCTATCTATCTATCTATCTATCTATCTATCTATCTATCTATCTATCTATCTATCTATCTATCTATCTATCTATCTATCTATCTATCTATCTATCTATCTATCTATCTATCTATTCTATTCATTGTATCTTGTTTTCTACCTATTCTATCCTATCCTGTCTATGTATTCTGTTATACCTATCTGTTCTATTCTGTCTATTCTATTCTATGTATCTATTCTATTCTACTTATCTATTCTATTATAGCTATTCTGTTTAATCTATCTATTCTATTCTATCGATATTCTATTCTATCTATTCTATTTTATTCTCTCCATTCTATTATATTTATCTATTATATACTATCTATCCTATTCTATCTATTCTATTCAATCTATTTTATTCCATCTATCTATTCTATTCAATTTATTTTATTCCATCTATCTATTCTATTGTCTATTTTATTTCATCTATCTATTCTTTTCAATCTATTCTATTCCATTCTATTTATCTAATCTATTCTATATACTCTATGCTTTTTATTCTATTCAATATATTATTTTCTATAGTATTCCATTCTATTCTAGCTTTTCTATCTATTATGTGATATTCTATCAATTCTATTCTACACTATTCTATCTAATCCATGCCATCCTATTCTATTGTAACTATTGTATTCTAACTATTCTATCCTATCTATACTATTGTATTTACTCCATTCTATCTATTCTATTCTATCTATCCTATTTATTCTATTTATTCTATCCTATTATATTTATCCCATTCTACTCTATCTATTCTATTATATCTATCCTATTCTACTCTATCTATCTATCTATCTATCTATCTATCTATCTATCTATCTATCTATCTATCTATCTATCTATCTATCTATCTATCTATCTATCTATCTATCTATCTATCTATCTATCTATCTATCTATCTATCTATCTATCTATCTATCTATCTATCTATCTATCCCACTATCTATTCTACCTATTCTATGCTATCTATCTATTCTATCTATTCTATTCTATCTATCAATTCTTTCTATTCTATCTATTCTATTCTAACTATCTATTCTAATCTGTCTCTTCTATTTATTCTATTGTATCTATTCTATTTATTCTATTCCATCTTTTCTATTCCATCAATTCTATTCCGTCCATACTATTCCATCCATCTAATCGATTCCATCTATTCTATTACATTCTATTCTATCTATCTATTATATTCTATCTATTATACTCTATATATTCTACTCCATCTATTCTACTCTATTAATTCTACTCTATCTATTCTATTTATTCTATTCTATTATCTATTCTATTCTCTCTCTTCTATTGTATCTTTTCTATTCTATGTATCTCTTCTATTCAGTCTGTTCTATTCTATGTATGTGTTCTGTTCTATATATCTAATCTATCTTCTATTTTATTCTCTCTATTCTATTATATCTATCTATTCTATTCTATCTATTCTATACCATCTGTCTATTCTATTCAATCTATTTTATTCTATTTATGTATTCTATTCAATCTATTATATTCCATTCTATTTATCTATTCTATATATTCTATGCTATCTATTCTATTCTATTCAAACTATTCTTGTCTATAATATTCTATTCTATTTATTCTAGGTTTTTCTATCTATTATGTCCTATTGTATCCACTCTATTCTATCCTTTTCTATTTATCCAATTATTTCTATTCTAACTATTCTATTCTATCTGTAGTATTATTTTATTTCCATTTTATCTATCCTATTCTATCTATCATATTCTATTTTATCTATTCTACTATAGTTATCCTATTCTATGCTATCTATTCTATTATGTATATCCTATTCTACTCTATTCTATTGAATCTATCTATCTATCTATCTATCTATCTATCTATCTATCTATCTATCTATCTATCTATCTATCTATCTATCTATCTATCTATCTATCTATCTATCTATCTATCTATCTATCTATCTATCTATCTATCTATCTATCTATCTATCTATCTATCTATCTATCTATCTATCCTATTTTATCTATATATTCTATTCTACCTATTCTACTCTATCTCTTCTATTCTATCTATTCTATTCGATCTATCTGTTCTATTCTCTCTATTCTATTCGATCTATCTGTTCTATTCTCTCTATTCTATTCTCTATATCTATTATATTCTATTTATCTATTCTATTCTACCTATTCTATTCAATCTATCTAATCTATTCCAAATATTCTAAATATCTATTTATTCTATTCTATCTACATTCAATTCTATCTATTCTGTTCTATCTATCTACTCTATTCTATCTATTCTACCTATTCTATTACATCTATTCTATTCTATCTGTCTCTTCTTTTCTATCTAGTATATTCTATCTATTTATTCTGATCCATCTATCTATTCTATTCCATCTACTCTATTCCATTCTATTCTATCTATTCTATATTCTATTCTATCTATTCCTTGCTATACTATTCTATTCTGTCTATTCTAAGCTATTCTATCTATCCTATGCTATTCTATCTATTCTGTTCTATTCTATCTACTCTATTCTATCTATTCTACCTATTCTATTACATCTATTCTATTCTATCTGTCTTCTTTTCTATCTAGTATATTCTATCTATCTATTTATTCTGATCCATCTATCTATTATCTTCCATCTACTCTATTCCATTCTATTCTATATATTCTATCCTATTCTATCTATACCATTCTATCAATTCCATTTAACCTATTCTATTCCATCTATCTATTCTATTATATCTATCCCATACTATATTCCATTCTATCTATCTATCTATCTATCTATCTATCTATCTATCTATCTATCTATCTATCTATCTATCTATCTATCTATCTATCTATCTATCTATCTATCTATCTATCTATCTACCTACCTACCTACCTACCTACCTACCTACCTACCTATCTATCTATCTATCTATCTATCTATCTATCTATCTATCTATCTATCTATGTATCTACCTATCTATCCTACGCTATTCTATCTATCTATTCTACTCTATTCTATCTATTCTACTTTATCTATTCTACTCTATCTATCTATTCTACTCTATTCTATCTATTCTATTCTATCTATCTATCTATCTATTCTTTCTATTCTATTTATTCTATTCTATACATCTATTCTATTCTATCTATATATTCTATTCTATCCATTCTACTCTATTCTATTCTATCCAATTTATCTATTCTGTCTATTCTGTTCTATCTATTCTATTCTAATCTGTCTACCTATTCTATTCTATCTATTCCAACTATTCTATTCTATTTTATTCTATCTATTCTATTCCATCTATCTATTCTATTCCGTCTATTCTATCCCATCTATCGAATCAATTCCATCTATTCTATTCCATTCTAGACTTTCTATTCTATCTATCTATTCTATTCTATCATATTTTATTCTATCTATTCCATTCTATCCCATTCTATCTATCCTACTCTATTCTATTATATACTATTCAATGTATTCCATTCTATCTATTCTATTCTATATATCCTATTCTATTCTACTTTTCTATCCTTTTTCTATCTATTTTATCTATCCTATTCAATTCCATTTATCCTATAACACTATCTATTCTATCTATTCTATTCTACACTATATCTATCTATCTATCTATCTATCTATCTATCTATCTATCTATCTATCTATCTATCTATCTATCTATCTATCTATCTATCTATCTATCTATCTATCTATCTATCTATCTATCTATCCATCCATCCATCCATCCATGCATGCATGCATGCATGCATGCATCCATCGATCGATCCATCCATCCCTCTATCTATCTATGCTATCTATTCCACTATATCTATTGGATTCTATCTGTTCTATTCTACCTATCTACTTTATTCTAGCTACTCTACTCTATTCTATCTATGTATTTTATTCTATGTATTCTATTCTATCGTATCTATTCTAGTCTATCTATCTAGCTATTCTATATATTCTATTCTATATATTCTATTCTATCTATCTATCTATCTATCTATCTATCTATCTATCTATCTATCTATCTATCTATCTATCTATCTATCTATCTATCTATCTATCTATCTATCTATCTATCTATCTATCTATCTATCTATCTATCTATCTATCTATCTATATATTCTATTCTACCTATTCTTCTCTATCTATTCTATGCTATCTATTCTATTCGATCTATCTGATCTATTCTCTCTATTCTATTCGATCTATCTGTTCTATTCTCTCTATTCTATTCTCTATATCTATTATATTCTATTTATCTATTCTATTCTACCTATTCTATTCAATCTATCTAATCTATTCCAACTATTCTAAATATCTATCTATTCTATTCTATCTACATTCAATTCTATCTATTCTGTTCTATCTATCCACTCTATTCTATCTATTCTACCTATTCTATTACATCTATTCTATTCTATCTGTCCCTTCTTTTCTATCTAGTATATTCTATCTATCTATTTATTCTGATCCATCTATCTATTCTATTCCATCTACTCTATTCCATTCTATTCTATCTATTCTATACTCTATTCTATCTATTCCTTGCTATACTATTATATTCTATCTATTCTAAGCTATTCTATCTATCCTATGCTATTCTATCTATTCTGTTCTATTCTATCTACTCTATTCCATCTATTCTACCTATTCTATTACATCTATTCTATTCTATCTGTCTCTTCTTTTCTATCTAGTATATTCTATCTATTTATTCTGATCCATCTATCTATTATATTCCATCTACTCTATTCCATTCTATTCTATCTATTCTATCTATACCATTCTATCTATTCCATTTAACCTATTCTATTCTATCTATCTATTCTATTATATCTATCCCATACTACTCTATTCCATTCTATCTATCTATCTATCTATCTATCTATCTATCTATCTATCTATCTATCTATCTATCTATCTATCTATCTATCTATCTATCTATCTATCTACCTACCTACCTACCTACCAACCTACCTACCTACCTACCTACCTACCTATCTATCTATCTATCTATCTATCTATCTATCTATCTATCTATCTATCTATCTATCTATCTATCTATCTATCTATCTATTCTATTCATTGTATATTGTGTTATACCTATTCTATCCTATCCTGTCTATGTATTGTGTTCTACCTATCTGTTCTATTCTGTCTATCCTATTCTATGTATCTATTCTATTCTACTTATCTCTTCTATTATAGCTATTCTGTTTAAACTATCTATTCTATTCTATTGATATTCTATTCTATCTATTCTATTTTATTCTCTCCATTCTATTATATTTATCTATTATATACTATCTATCCTATTCTATCTATTCTATTCAATCTATATTATTCCATCTATCTATTCTATTCAAATTATTTTATTCCATGTATCTATTCTATTGAATCTATTTTATTTCATCTATCTATTCTTTTCTATCTATTCTATTCCATTCTATTTATCTAATCTATTCTATATACTCTATGCTTTTTATTCTATTCAATATATTATTTTCTATAGTATTCCATTCTATTCTAGCTTTTCTATCTATTATGTGCTATTCTATCAATTCTATTCTATCCTATTCTATCTAATCCATGCCATCCTATTCTATTCTAACTATTTTATTCTAACTATTCTGTTCTATCTATACTATTGTATTTACTCCATTCTATCTATTCTATTCTATCTATCCTATTTATTCTATTTATTCTATCCTATTATATTTATCCCATTCTACTCTATCTATTCTGTTATATCTATCCTATTCTACTCTATCTATCTATCTATCTATCTATCTATCTATCTATCTATCTATCTATCTATCTATCTATCTATCTATCTATCTATCTATCTATCTATCAATCTATCTATCTATCTATCTATCTATCTATCTATCTATCTATCTATGTATCTATCTATCTATCTATCTATCTATCTATCTATCTATCTATCTATCTATCTATCTATCTATCTATCTATCTCTTCTAATCTATCTATTCCACTCTATCTATTCTACCTATTCTATGCTATCTATCTATTCTATTCTATCTGTTCTACTCTATCTATCAATTCTTTCTATTCTATCTATCTATTCTATTCTGACTATCTATTCTATTCTGTCTCTTCTATTTATTCTATTGTATCTATTCTATTCTATCTATTCTATTCCATCTTTTCTATTCCATCAATTCTATTCCGTCCATACTATTCCATCCATCTAATCGATTCCATCTATTCTATTCCATTCTATTCTATCCTATTCTATCTATCTATTCTATTCTATCTATTATACTCTATATATTCTACTCCATCTATTTTACTCTATTAATTCTACTCTATCTATTCTATTTATTCTATTCTATTATCTGTTCTCTCTCTTCTATTCTATCTTTTCTATTCTATCTATCTCTTCTATTCAGTCTGTTCTATTCTATGTATGTATTCTGTTCTATATATCTAATCTATCTTCTATTTTAATCTCTCTATTCTATTATATCTATCTATTCTATCTATTCTATTCCATCTGTCTATTCTATTCAATCTATGTTATTTTATTTATGTATTCTATTCTATTCTATTCAAACTATTCTTGTCTATAATATTCTATTCTATTTATTCTAGGTTTTTCTATCTATTATGTCCTATGCTATCCACTCTATTCTATCCTTTTCTATTTATCCAATTATTCCTATTCTAACTATTCTATTCTATCTATAGTATTATATTATTTCCATTTTATCTATCCTATTCTATCTATCATATTCTATTTTATCTATTCTACTATATTTATCCTATACTATTCTATCTATTCTATTATGTATATCCTATTCTATTGAACCTATCTATCTATCTATCTATCTATCTATCTATCTATCTATCTATCTATCTATCTATCTATCTATCTATCTATCTATCTATCTATCTATCTATCTATCTATCTATCTATCTATCTATCTATCTATCTATCTATCTATCTATCTATCTATCTGCCTATCTACCTTCCTATCTACATATCTATCTATCTATCTATCTATCTATCTACCTATCTATCTATCTATCTATCTATCTATCTATCTATCTATCTATCTATCTATCTATCTATCTATCTATCTATCTATGCCGTCTATTATTTTCAATCTATTCTAATCTATCTATTCTTTTCTATCCATTCCATTCTATTAAATATTTTCCATTTATTCTATTCACTCTTTAATTCTATTCTCTTCTATCTAATCTATTCTATCTATTCTATTTATTATATTATATTCTATGTAATCTATTGTTATCTATCTATTCTAATCATTCTATGCTATCTATAGCATTTTATCTATCTGTATATATATCTATCTATCTATACTATTCTATCTATCTATTTTATCTATTCTATTCTGTCAATTCAGTACTATTCTATTCTATTCTGTTTATCTATCTATCTATCTATCTATCTATCTATCTATCTATCTATCTATCTATCTATCTATCTATCTATCTATCTATCTATCTATCTATCTATCTATCTATCTATCTATCTATTCTCTTCTATTATTCTATTCTATTCTATCTGTTCTATTCCATCTATCAATTCTAATCTACTTTTTTCTATCTATCTATTCTATTCCATCTACCTATTCTATTCCATCCATTCTCTTCCATCTATTCTATTCCATACTATCTATTTTATTCCACCTATTTTATTCCATCTATGTATTCAATTCTATCTATTGTATTACATCTATATATTGTATTCTATTCCATCTATTCTATTCTATATATTTTATTCTCTATATTCTATTAGGTATATTCTATTATATCCTATCTATCTATTCCATTCTCTCTATTCTATTTTATTCTATCTATCCTATGCTATCTATTCTATTCTATTCCATCTATCCTCTTCTCTTCTATTCTAATCTACTCTATCCTATTATATTCTATCAACTCTATCTTATCTATCTATCTGTCTATCTATGTATCTATACATTCTATTGTATCTATTCTATCTTATCTATATATTCTATCTACCTATTCTATTTAGTCCATCTATTCTATTTTTCTATTGTGTCTATCTATTCTATTTTATCTACTCTATCCATCTATTCTCTTCTCTCCATTATATTCTATCTATCTAATCTAACCTATCGTATTCTATCTATATATTCTATCCATTCTATTCTATATATCTATCTATTCTATTCTATCTTACTAATCTATTTCATCATATTCTATTGCATCTACCTGTTCTATTCCATCTGTTCTATTCCCTATATCTATTCTATTCCATCTATTGTATACCAACTATCTATTCAATTCCATCTATCTATACTCTTCTATCTATTCTATTCTATTCTAGATATAATATTCTATTCTATACATTCCATTCTATTCGATCCCATTCTATTCTATCTATCCTATTCTTTCTATCCGTGTTCCGGATTCCAAACCCTGGGTTCCTGATTGGAAACTGCGGGTTCCGGTTTCCAAAGTCTTATGTATTCCATCCATAATGGGATCACATATATAATCCACGAATTTGGATCTCATATGTAATCCAACCATAATTGCATTACGTATGTAATCCTCTCAGATTTGGATTAATTATGTAATGCATCCATATTGGATTACACATGTAATCCATCCATAATTGGATTACAAATGTAATCCACTCAAATTTGGATTACGTATGTAATCCGTCCATAATTGCATCACGTATGTGTATCACATATGCAATCCATCCATATTTGGATTACAAGTGTAATCCATCCATATTTGGATTACATATGTAATCCACACAGATTAGGATGTCATAAGTAATCCATCAATAATTGGATTACACATGTTTCCACACAGATTTGGATTACATACTTAATCCATCCATAATTGGATTACACCTCTATTCCATACGGATTTTATTTATTTTTATTCTATCTTTTTGATCCTATCTATTTCATTCTATCCATTCTATTCTATTCTATCCTATCTAATCTATTTTGTATATCCTATTCTAGCTATTTTATTCTACCTGTCCTATTCTATTCTATCTATTCTATCATATTCTAATCCTTCTATTCTGTTCTATCCATCCTATTTTATTCTATCTATCCTATTGTATTCTATCTATCCTATTCTATCTATATTATTTTATGTAAGCTATCCCATTCTATCTATCCTATTCTATTCTATCTATTCTATTCTAATCTATCTATTGTATTCAATCTATCTTATTCCATTCTAGCTATTCTATTCTATCTTATTCTATTCTATCTATCCACACTTTTCTATCTATCTATCTATCTATCTATCTATCTATCTATCTATCTATCTATCTATCTATCTATCTATCTATCTATCTATCTATCTATCTATCTATCTATCTATCTATCTATCTATCTATCTATCTATCTATCTATCTATCTATCTATCTATCTATCTATCTATCTATCTATCTATCTATCTATCTATCTATCTATCTATCTATCTATCTATCTATCTATCTATCTATCTATCTATCTATCTATCTTATTGTATCTATTCTATCTTATCTATCTATTCTATTCTATTCCATCTATCCTATCTATTTTATTCTCTATATTCTATTATTTATATTCTATTATATCCTATTCTATTCTGTCCTAATCTATTGTATCGACTCTAGTCTATCTATTCTTACTACCCTATCTATCTATTCCATTCTATCTATTCTATTTTATTCTATCTATCCTATGCTATCTATTCTATTCTATTCTATCTATCCTCTTCTCTTCTATCTATTCTATTCTACCTACCCTATTCTATTCTATCTACTCTATCTATCTATCTATCTATCTATCTATACATTCTATTGTATCTATTCTATCTTTTTTATATATTCTATTCTACCTATTCTATTTAGTCCATCTGTTCTATTTTTTATATTCTGTCTGTCTATTCTATTTTATCTTTTCTATCCATCTATTCTCTACTATCTATTATATTCTATCTATCTAATCTAACCTATCTTATTCTATCTATATATTCTATCCATTCTATTCCATATATCTATCTATTCTATTCTATCTTACTAATCTATTTCATCACATTCTATTCCTCCTACATGTTCTATTCCATTTCTTCTATTCCCTATATCTATTCTATTCCGTCTATTGTATACCAACTATCTATTCAATTCCATCTATTCTATTCCATCTATACTCTTCTATCTATTCTATTATATTCTAGATATTATATTCTATTCTATACATTCGAAGCTATTCGATCCCATTCTATTCTATCTATTCTATCTATCCTAATCTATCCTATTCTTTCTATCCGTGTTCCGGATTCCAAACTCCGGGTTCCTGATTGGAAACTCTGGATTACGGTTTCCAAAGTCTTATGTATTCCATCCATAATGGGATAACATATATAATCCATGGATTTGGATCTAATATGTAATCCATCCATAATTGGATTACGTATGTAATCCACACAGATTTGGATTACGTATGTAATCCACACAGATTTGGATTACGTATGTAATGCATCGATATTGGATTAACATGTAATCCATCCTTAATTGCATCATATACGTAATTCACGTATATGTATCACATATGTAATCCATCCATATTTGGATTACATATGTAATCCATCCATATTTGGATTACATATGTAATCCACACAGATTAGGATGTCATAAGTAATCCATCAATAAATGGATTACAGATGTTTCCACACAGATTTTGATTACATACTTAATCCATCCATAATTGGATTACACCTCTATTCCATACAGATTTTATTAATTTTTATGCTATCTATTTGATTCTATCTATTCTATTCTATTCTATCCTATCTAATCTATTTTATATATCCTATTCTACCTATTTTATTCTACCTGTCCTATTCTATTCTATCTATCCTATTCTAACTATCTTATTCTAATCCTTCTATTCTGTTCTATACATCCTATTCTATTCTATCTCTCCTATTCTATCTATATTATTCTATGCAACATAGCCTATTATGTATATCCCATTCTATTCTATCTATTCTATTCTAGTCTATTCTATCTATTGTATTCAATCAATCCTATTCTACTCTAGCTATTCTATTCTATATATCCTATTCTATTCTATCTATCCCACATTTTTCTATCTATCCCACATTTTTCTATCTATCTATCTATCTATCTATCTATCTATCTATCTATCTATCTATCTATCTATCTATCTATATATCTATCTATCTATCTATCTATCTATCTATCTATCTATCTATCTATCTATCTATCTATCTATCTATCTATCTATCTATCTATCTATCCTATTGTATCTATTCTATCTTACGGTATCTATCTATTCTATGCTACCTATTCTATTTAGTCCATCTGATTAATTTTTTCTATTCTGTCTATCTATTCTATTTTATATATCCTATCTATCTATTCTCTTCTATATATTCTATTCTATCTATCTAATCTAACCTATCGTATTCTATCTATATTTTCTATCTATTCTATTCTATATATCTATCTATTCTATTATATCTATTCTATTTCATCATATTCTATTTTTTCTACTTGTTCTATTCCATCTTTTCTATTCCCTATATGTATTTTATTCCATCTATTGTATTCCAACTATCTATTGAATTCCATCTATTCTATTACAACGATCTATACTCTTCTATCTATTCTATTACATTCTAGATATTAAATTCTATTTTATATATCCCATTCTATTCTATCTTATTCTATTCTATCTATCCTAATTTATCCTATTCTCTCCTATTCTATCTATGCTATTCTATTCTATCTATTCTATTCCATCTTTTCTATTCCATCTATTCTATTCCGTCCATACTATTCCATCCATCTAATCAATTCCATCTATTCTATTCCATTCTATTCTATCCTATTCTATCTATCTATTCTTCTCTATATATTCTACTCCATCTATTCTACTAAATTTATTCTACTCTATCTATTCTATTTATTCTATTCTATTATCTATTCTATTCTATCTATTCTACTCTATCTATTCTATTCTCTCTTCTATTTTATCTTTTCTATTCTATCTATCTCTTCTATTCTGGCTGTTCTATTCTATGTATTTATTCAGTTCTGCATACTATTCCATCCATCTAATCAATTCCATCTATTCTATTCCATTCTATTCTATCCTATTCTATCTATCTATTCTACTCTATATATTCTACTCCATCTATTCTACTAAATTTATTCTACTCTATCTATTCTATTTATTCTATTCTATTATCTATTCTATTCTATCTATTCTACTCTATCTATTCTATTCTCTCTTCTATTTTATCTTTTCTATTCTATCTATCTCTTCTATTCTGGCTGTTCTATTCTATGTATTTATTCAGTTCTGCATATATCTATTCTATCTATATTCTATTATATTCTCTCTATTCTATTATATCTATCTATTCTATTCTATCTATTCTATTCCATCTGTCTATTCTAATCAATCTATTTTATTCCATTTTGTATTCTATTCAATCTATTATACTCCATTCTATTTATCTATTCTATATATTCTATGCTATCTATTCTATTCTATTCAAACTATTCTTTTCTATAATATTCTGTTCTATTTATTCTAAGTTTTTCTATCTATTATGTGCTATTCTATCCTTTTCTATCTATACTATTATTCCTATTCTAACCATTCTATTCTATCTATACTATTATTTTATTTCCGTTTTATCTATCCTATTCTATTCTATCATATTCTATTTGATCTATTCTACTATATTTATCCTATTCTATTCTATCTATTCTATTATGTATATCCTATTCTACTCTATTCTATTGAATCTATCTATCTATCTATCTATCTATCTATCTATCTATCTATCTATCTATCTATCTATCTATCTATCTATCTATCTATCTATCTATCTATCTGTCTGTCTTTCTGTCTATCTATCTATCTATCTATCTATCTATCTATCTATCTATCTATCTATCTATCTATCTATCTATCTATCTATCTATCTATCTATCTATCTATCTATCTATCTATCTATCTATCTATCTATCTATCTATCTATCTATCTATCTATCTATCTACCTACATACCTATCTATCTATCTACCTACCTACCTATCTCTATCTGTCTATCTATCTATCTATCTATCTATCTATCTATCTATCTATCTATCTATCTATCTATCTATCTATCTATCTATCTATCTATCTATCTATCTATCTATCTATCTATCTATCTACCTACCTACCTACCTACCTACCTACCTACCTACCTACCTACCTACCTACCTACCTATCTATCTATCTATCTATCTATCTATCTATCTATCTATCTATCTATCTATCTATCTATCTATCTATCTATCTATCTATCTATCTATCTATCTATCTATCTATCCTAACCTATCCATCTATTGTACTATATCTATTCTATCTATCTATTGTATTCTATCTATTCTACTCCATCTATCTATTCTACTCTATCTATCTGCTCTATTCTATCTATTCTATTCTATTCTATTCTATCCATTCTATTCTATTCTACCTATTTTATTCATTCTATTCTTCAATCTACTCAATCAATTCTGTTCTACTTATATATTTCATTCTATCCTTCTATTCTATCTGTTCTATCCATTCTATTCTGACTATCTCTTCTATTATATCTATTCTATACTATCTATTCCATCTATTCAATTGTATCTATTCTATTCTGACTATCTATTCTATACTATCTATCTCTTCTATTCTATTTTATCTATTCTATTCTATCTATTTTATTCAATCTTTTCTATTCCATCTATATTCTATTCCGTCTATACTATTCCACCCATCTAATCAATTCCATTTATTCTATTCCATTCTGTTCTATCTATTCTATTATATCCATCTGTTCTATTCTATCTATTCTACTCTATTCTATTTATTCTGCTCTATTATCTATGCTATTTTATTCTACTCTATTTATCTATTCTTTTCTATCTATTCTATCTTTCCTATTCTATCTATCTGTTCTCTTCAGTCTGTTCTATTCTATGTATCTATTCTATTCTAAATATCTATTTTATCTATTCTATTATACTTATTCTATTCTATCCATTCTAACTATTCTATTCTGTCTATTATGTTTATTCTATTCTATTCTATCAATTCTATTTATTCTATTCTAGTCTATGTATTCTATTTTATCAATTATATTCTATCTATCTATCTATCTATCTATCTATCTATCTATCTATCTATCTATCTATCTATCTATCTATCTATCTATCTATCTATGTATCTATCTATCTATCTATCTACCTACCTACCTATGTATATATCTATCTATCTATCTATCTATCTATCTATCTATCTATCTATCTATCTATCTATCTATCTATCTATCTATCTATCTATCTATCTATCTATCTATCTATCTACCTACCTACGTACCTACCTATCCATCCATCTATCTACCTATCTGTTCCATCTATCTATTCTATGTATTCTATTCTAACTAATCTAATCTGCCTAATATATTCTAACTACTCTATTTATTCCATTGTATTTAGTCTATTCTATCTATTCTATATTATCTCTTCTATTCAATCTATTCTATTCCATCTATACGTTCTATCTATTCTATCCTATTTATCCTATTCTAGCTATCTATTCTATCTATTCTAATCTATCAAATTAATATATTCTATTGTATTATATGCGTTCCTGTCTATCTATCTATCTATCTATCTATCTATCTATCTATCTATCTATCTATCTATCTATCTATCTATCTATCTATCTATCTATCTATCTATCTATCTATCTATCTATCTATCTATCAACCTCTGTATCTATTCTATATATTTATTCTATTCTAGCTATTCTATTTTATCTATTTTATTCTATCTGTTCTATTCTATGTATTCCATTATACATATTCTATATTATCTATTCTATGCTATCTATATTCTATTCTATCTATTCTATTTCTTCTATTCTATCTGTTGTATTCTATCTGTCTATTATAATATATTCTATCTGTTATGTTCTATCTATACTAATCTATCTATTCTATTCCATCTATCTATTTTATTCCATCTATTTTATTCCATCTATCTATTATATTCCATCTATTCTAATCAATTCAATTTTTCTATTCTATCTATTCTATGGTATCTATTCCATTCTATCTATTATATTCTATTTATGTTTTCTATGCTGTTCTATTCTATCTATTCTATTCTATCCTAATCTATTCTATCTGTTCCATTCTATCCTGTTCTACCTAATCTATTCTATCTGTTCCATTCAATCCTGTTGTACCTAATATATTTTATCTATACTATTCAATCTATTCCATGCTATCTATCCTATTCTATTCTATCCTTTTCTATTCTATCTATTTTATTCTCTTCTATCTATTCTAATATATCTATCCTCTTCTACTTTATTCTATCTATCTATCTATCTATCTATCTATCTATCTATCTATCTATCTATCTATCTATCTATCTATCTATCTATCTATCTGTCTATCTATCTATCTATCTATCTATCTATCTATCTATCTATCTATCTGTCTGTCTGTCTATCTATATATTCTATTGTATCTATCTATTCTATTTATTCTACTCTATCTATTCTATCTGTCCTATTATATATATCTATTCTATCTATTCTATTCTATCTCAATTCTATTCTACCTCTATATCCTATTCTATCTCACTATTGTATTCTATCTGTTCTACTCTATGTATTCTACTCTATCTATTCTATTCTATATATCTATTCTATTTATTTTTTATTGTATCTCTCTATTCTCTTCTATCTATTCTATTTTATTTATGTATTCTATCAGTTCTATTCTATCTATATGTTCCATTCTATCTATTCTTTGTCTCTATTCTATCTATTCTATCGATCTATTCTATCTCTTCCATTCAATCTATCTATTCTGTCTATTCTATTCTATTCTGTATGTTCTATTCTTGTCTATCCATTCTATATATCTATCTCTTCTATTCTATCTATTCTATAGTATCAATTTAATATTATCTGTTCTATTCCATCTATTCTATTCCATGTATATATTCTATTCCGTCTATTCTATTCCATCTATTTAATTCCATCTATTCCATTATATTTATTCTATTCTATCCTATTCTACCAAGTCTATCTAGTGTATACTATACTATCTATTCCATTCTATCTATCCTATCCTATTCTGTATATCCTATCCTATTCTATTTATTCCATTTTATCTATCCTATTTTATTCTATCTATCCTGTTCAATTCTATCTCTATCTATTGCATCTATTCTACGTTCTATTCTATTATATTCTATCGTTCTATTCTAACTATTCTATTCTATCTATCTATTCTAGTCTATCTATTCTATCTATCTTCTAATATATGCATTCTTTTCTATCTATTTTATTTTTTCTATTCTATCTTTTATATCTATTATATTCTATCTATCTATTGTATCTATTCTATTCTGTCTAACTATTCTATTCTATCTATATCTTCTATTCTATCTATTCTGTTCTATTCTGTCTATTCTATTCCATCTATTCTATTCAATCGAGTCTATTCTATTTTATTCTATCTATTCCATTCTATCTATTGTAGTCTATTCTACCTATCTTCTATTCTATGTATTATATTCTATCTATCCTATTTTATTTATTCTATTCTATCTATCAATTCTATTCCCTCTATTCTATTTGTTCTATTCTAGCTATCTGTTC